>NC_134356.1:39989104-40036604 GCF_048569485.1 Anomaloglossus baeobatrachus | reverse complement strand
AAAGACAATGGGGACCCCTAGTGGAGCAATTGTGCACAGCAACTGAGCAAAGAAATTCTAAAAAAAAAAATCCCAATATGCAAATATCCTCTAGAATTGGAAGTAAGTGCAGTGTAAAGGGCAGTGTTGTCATGCAGTGACTACCGAGGTTCCGCCAGGTATAAGGTAATCCCCCGGTGAGCACCGCAACACACAGGGTACATCAGGAACACAATGCAATGGTAGGCCCTGACACTAGGGAGAGGGGAGTTTAGCCACCTCCTGCACTCACCTGAGGCTGATCCCTGTACTCCCTAGCATCAATATATGGGTTCCTATCCCCCCATGGCAGATCACATGCCTAGAACTTTGCTTTCCCCTAAACTCACCCTGGCTAGTGAGAAGGCCGGCAAGAGCACTAGTCTCACTGTCATGATTCTGCTCAGCGGCACTCTGCTCTCCTGCAGAGCCTTTGCTGGGCCTCATATTTTTCCCCAATTCCCGGTTAAGTCCTGTGTGGTGTGGGAGGGATCTGGTCTTTGGAGCCTCATTCCAGGTGATTGCTCCTCTTTATCTGGAAGCTGTTTCACCCAGAATGCCGCCAGTTATAGTACCTGTTTTGCAGTGCATGTCTCTGGTTCCCGTACGTGTCTAACCTGATCTTGTCCCGCTACCTAGTTTCGCTGTTCCCCTCCCGTCTCCTTACCTACTGACTTGATTCCTTCACTCCCTGCTTGCCCCCTTGTACTCATGTAATCTCTCTGTTTACCGACCCCCGGCTCATTCCCTGACTCTGGCTCTGCTCGCTCCTTTTATTATTTACCTTATCTCCTGGCTTTTGACCCCAGGCTTGTTTTATCATTTACGTTATCTCCTGGCTTTTGACCCCAGGCTTGTTTTATCATTTACGTTATCTCCTGGCTTTTGACCCCAGGCTTGTTTTATCATTTACGTTATCTCCTGGCTTTTGACCCCAGGCTTGTTTGACTGCACCTCACTAGGTGTGTCTAGCGACACCTAGTGTACAAACTCGGCAGATCCAATCCACTAGTGTGCTTGGCAGCAGCTAGTGATTTTGCGTCTTATTACACCCAGGTTATTGTCATCACATTCGCCACCATAATAATACAACACAATAGGAGAGAGAAAGACAGGTGGAAATAGACAGAAAAAGGAAAACACTCCAAACTCTTCCAATGCAGCTAAACACCACAGCTGCAATAGTCATGTCTCCTCAGCTTCAGCATCTAGACACTTAGCGTACAGAGCAACACAAGGGTGACATCTTTGATGGTGTACCAGGAAGGCCCAGACGATAAGGAAAGGGGACACCTCCTGCAACTCATGTGAGTCTGTACTTTAAGCTCCCTATACGGGTCCTTCCCTCCGTCGCCGTCACGTGCCCAGATCCTCGCTTACCCCAAACTCACCATGGCTAGTGAGAAGGCTGGTGACACCACTAGTCTCACTATTACAATAATAAAACACAAGGTAAGGGAGACAAACATGGAGAAAGAGACGCAAAAAGAAAGAACACTTTAAGTTTCTTTAATGCAGCAAAACACCACTGCTGCAATAGTCATGACCCCTCAGCTTCTTGCAGAGAGTGACTCCTTCCAAAAAGGACAACTTGTGAATAAGATTCTATAACCGGCATCAGATGGTAAGACACGTGACTTTTTATAGTGAAGAGGAGAGTTCACAAAAGAGCTGCACCTGAGATCAAGGTTACAATGAACAGCCAGATAGGAAAGAGTCCTTAACCCCTATAGCACCTAAAGAAAAGCTGCAAACTTGTGCACAATAAGGCGTTGTGACCTTCTGGTCCTAGACTCACAAGAGGTCCCCCCAGAGCAGGGCACACCCATGACAAGTGTTTAGACTCACCTGGTGAGGTGAATCCTCCAAGCCAGGTGGGCACGAGGTCCAGGTTGCAGCAGGCAAGTTGAGACACGTGGGAAACAGGTAGCAGAGGCACTGGAGCTGCGGGTGGACAGGACTCAGGGACACTTAAGTTTTAAATGTAATATGTCACCACTTTTTTGGCCTATAAGCTGCGGCCACCACCACCGGGCTCTTATATACAGCATTCTAACATGCTGTATATAAGAGTCTAGGCCGCTGTAAGAACATAAAAAAACACTCTATACCTCACGATCGCTCGGTTGGCCAGATGGGAGTCTCCGTTCTCTGATGCCGGAGCCGCCTCTTTTGGCCATCTTCGTCCTCCTTCTGACTCCTGTGTGCATGACGTGCGTCATACACAGTGGCCGGTCCTGCGCAGGCGCACTACAATACTTTAATCTGCCCTGCTCAGGACCAGAATGCCGGCGAGTGTGGATGACGTCGGAAGCGTCATGCACCGCGGCTAGAGAAGAAGGCGGACGAAGATGGCCAAAAGAGGAGACGCCCATATGGCCAACCACGCGACCGTTAGGTAAGTATTATAAAGTGGCCTCTTATATACAGTATGTGAGAATGCTGTATATAAGAGCCCGGTGGTGGTGGCCGCAGCTTATAGGGCAAAAAAACTAGTGACAGGTTCCCTTTAATACCTAAACACAGGTGTGTGTCTTGGTGAGCTTTACATAGGCCCAGGCAGATGACCACATGGGAGCACGCAGGGCCAAATGCAAAGGCCGACATGGAGCACAACAGAGTTCAGTGGATCAGGGTGAGAGGAGAAACTATTACTTTTTAGGTCACTATCTTTTTGGCACTAATGCTTTTAAGGGTGGTCATAATGGTCTGGGCAGGATAGTGAAGAAAAATGAGAGTTAAGTTTAAAATGAATGTGCGTAAAAAAAACCCGAAAAATCTTCAAATAAGTGATTGTATATAAGTAAAATAATTTACTCATGAAATTTTTGCACACACATATAAATGAAGATCAAAAAATACCTTAAAAAGGAATAGGTGTCTTTTTATCTTTAAAAATAAATTTTTATTCAAAAATTTCAGTTAAAAATACATCAAATACATATTCATAAATACTAGTATAAAGGACAGGATCAAATACCCATAATAAAGCAGCATCGGCAAAACCAAAAGTTACAACTCCTTAGTATTGAGACCAAATAGTGTATAAAGCCATAAATTAGAGCTTGCGGAAAAATGATGTATAAAGTGCAAAGTGCTTTTTCATTATATATGCCGCTAGATAATTATGGTAGAAAAGGCATAGAATGAAATTAGCTAATATAGTAAAAGTACCGGTAAATTACAAAATGTATTGCCAAATTCAATATACCTTGGAAGTGGTCAGGGTTGTTCAGTGTGCCGCATATATCCCGACGCGCGTTTCAGCGTATTTCTTCATGGGATACACACATATAAATATATATATATAAATATATATATATATATATATATATATATATAAAATGCCTGATATATGTATATGTATATATATATATATATATATATATATATATACGGTATATATACAAAAAGGCCCGGATTCATACGGTAATTTGTGGGGGTTTTAAGCCACTTTTCTTTTTTCTTTCCCTTGAGGTATTCGTTGACTTTTTTTGCGCCAAATTCAGCAAAATGGCACAAACAATTCATGAATTTGGCGCAGTCAAAAAAAAATATTCTTTCCTGACGTTTACCATTTTTGTGACTTTTTGAGCTAAAAAGTAGAATCTTTTTTCAAAAGATGCAACTTTTGTAAACATGCATAAAATGACATCAGGGGGCGGCTGGAGCGCAGTCGTGCCAAATTTTGAGACTTTTTAAAAAGTCCAAATTTATGAATTACTCAAAAAACATATTCCGCCCAAAAAACGGAAAACGAAAAAAAACAATAAAAAAAAAAAACAGGCGAACTCATATAAAATGGCTTTAAAAAAATACTAAATAAGATAATGAATTGGACGCAAAAAAAAAAAAAGAGAAAAACCTGCAAAATTAGGCAAAAAGTAGGCGTAAAGATCTCATCACATGGACTATGATTTTGGTCATTGCAATACCCTCCTCTGATGTCGATTTGCTGGTGTACATGGGAGCATTGTCTGATTGTATCAGTACCGGCCAAGCTTTAGCTTTTGGATATGTGTCGCCCATGGCTATGGGGTACTCGATCCCGGGCCGTATATTTATGGGGATGCGGTGTCACGGGTGAATGCTGGCCGTTGCCCGTTTCTGTGACCCTGGGGACGCTTTTTAATGGGAGTATATTTACAAGGGAGATTAAAGTCATTGATGTGACACCACCTGCAGGTTGCGGTTAAGATGACGGAACCGCCGCTGCTGAGTTCGTTATCCCTGGGGCTGGTGGTAATGGCAGCTGTGGTGGTAGGCCCTCTGCAGGTAGGGCTGAGCCCCGGGGAGATGTATGCTGGAGACTTTTGCCGAAGAAGGGAGGCCACACCGTGGGTTATAAGTTAACAGTCTTTACTCACAGTTGGACCCTTGGACGGCTGGTTCAGGTCTCTGTATGTCCAGTGCCAATTTGATGACTCAGTTGCTCTGTCCCCGGCACCCTCAGTGTGGTTGGGTCCCCGTAGCCTGGAGCAGTTTGGGCCCCAACTGTCCTTTTAGCAGTCTCCTCGTCCGTACAGCAGGCAGTGTGGACCCTGTAGGGCCGGTCCGTGTACCGATCCCTGATCCTCCTGTTACTGCTGATGCCCCCGGATCTGTGGGTCAGTGAGGTCCGTGAAGGTCCCCTCACTGTGCAGGTAATTACCAGGCCACATAAAGCTTACGCCTGACCTAGGGCCCTGTGCCCCGTCGGTGCTCTGGTTCCAGTAGTACTCGGGTATACCCACCCTGGCGACCACTCTCCTGTGCCCCTGGGTCACCATTACACGACCCAGCTCTAGGCACCTCTCTCCACTCTCTCCTTTCTCTTTCTCCTTTTTTCTTGTCCCCTCCCACCAGGTTGTCTAGTCCCCCTGGTATGGCTCCGCCCCTGAGTGGCCATCCCTTTTGTGTCTGACTAGCCAATTACCCCTGGTGTGGAAATTGGGATTTTGGTGTGTGCAGGTGTCACTGGCACTGGTGTTCCAGGTCCTTGGGGGTAGGCCCTGCATCCTGGTGAGGATGCAGTCCCTAGTAGTGCCCTGAGTGGTTCAGGGGCGCTACAGATAGATGGCCTCATATTTGACTCTAGAATATTTTGATCAACAGAGCAGCTCATGGTTGAGTCAATGACGACAAGGTGTCATGTCCTGTGGTTTAAAAAACAATCCCAAATTATCATGGTGCTCGAAAATTGGTAGGAGGTATAGTGCTGATAATGCTGTTTGATTTTCACCAAAACGTTATGGCCAAACATCATCACTTTTATCTCCTCTGTCCAAAAGACATTGTCCCAGATGTCTCGTAGATTGATCAGATAATAAGTTGCACACTTTAGCTTTGATGAGATGCTTGGCATCCTTTACAAACAAACTGTACACGTTGAGTCCTTTTCTAATTCATTAATTGAACATTTAAAATGCTGAGACCTTTAGAGTTTGAGCAGTAGCTCTTGGGTTACTTGAAATTTCTTTGAACATTGCAGAGACTGAATTTGGGAAGAATTTTCTTGGATATTCACTTTCAACTCTCTTGAATGTTTTTCCACGTGAATGATAATGATGGGCGAGCAATACAACACTCGGTGCTTGTAATGATGAGTGAACAGTACAATGCTCGATGCTCGTAGGGATGAGTGAACAGTACAACGCTTGGTGCTTGTAATGATGAGTGAACAGTACAACGCTCGGTGCTCGTAGGGATGAGTGAACAGTACAATGCTCGGTGCTCGTGAAAGGAGCCTGTGCTTTGTGTTCGATGTTTCATGAACGGTACATCTGAGCACCGCGAGTTACCCAGCACCCCGATGCTCAATCGTGTACCGAGCACGTTCACCCAATAACCTTTCTTGCTTGGAATACCATGATTAAGGCATAATCTGTCGAAACGCGTTGGTTTCCGTACCTAGGTCTGACGGTGCCATCGCGGTTGTAATTCTTAATATGGTCAAATAAAATCTACTTTTTATATGATATACAGTATTTCCCTGCCTGTGGTTCAGTGCTGGAGTCTGCCTCTCTCTTAGTTACAACCCTATATGCCTTGACGTGGCTACTGGGCAGATATACAAATGGCCATTTTTGTATGGTAAATATCTAAATTTTTCCTAGATTTCCTTAAGCAGTAATGCATATCTATATTCTTGCATTCATTGCTTACATGTTTTAGCATTTCAGAGTGGAACTGTCCAACTGTCTCTTTTTGTTATTATATGTCATGTTCAGTTTTGCCCATGTTCAGACTACATTTTGGGTGTGCCGTCAGTCTTTTTGTCTAGGTTATGGAGTCATGCCCTCTGACTGTGCACCCCTCATTTGCCACAGGTGATTTTATTCTCTAGTACTAGGTTCCTACTTGCCCATTCACATGAAGAGTTGTATCCCAGAGAGAGGCTTCAGTTCAGTGTAGGTTCCCAGTATACGAGATATGCCTTGACGTGGCTACTGGGCAGATATAGAAATGGCCATTTTTGTATACTAAATATCTCAATTTTTTGTAGATTTCCTTAAGCAGTAATGCAGATCTATATTTTTGCATTCATTCTTGCATGCTGTAGCATTTCAGAGTGCAACTGTCTTTTTTTGTTATTACATGTCATATTCAGTTTTGCACCTCTTCAGACTACATTTTGGGAGTGCCTTCAGTCTTTTTGTGTAGATTATGGAGTCATGCCCTCTAACTGTGCACTCCTCCCTCATTAGCCACAGGTGATTTTATTCTCTAGTACTAGGTTCCTATTTGCCCATTGACATGGAGGGTTGTATCTCAGAGAGAGGTTTCCAGTATACGAGATATGCCTTGACGTGGCTACTGGGCAGATACAGAAATGGCCATTTTTGTATGCTAAATATCTCAAATTTTCCTAGATTTCCTTAAGCAGTAATGTATATCTATATTCTTGCATTCATGGTTTGCATGCTTTAGCATGTCAGAGTGCAACTGTCTTTTTTTTGTTACCCCTTTAAATATGTTTTTAGTGTTGTACCTACATGCTTATGTGAATTTCCTCCTGGCTGTGGAGATGTTCCATAAAGATGCAGTACATTCTGGTATCCTCCATTTTGATGCAAGTAAAATATATCTTTGTACCGTGTTAGATGATGCTCTTCCTCACCGGGTCTGCGGCGAATTTACAAGGTGTCCATCGCCAAACATCTAAACACTCAAAATGGGAAAGGAAAAGACACACATCAACATTGTCGTCATTGGACACGTAGATTCTGGCAAGTCCACAACAACCGGACATCTCATCTACAAATGCGGTGGTATTGACAAGCGTACCATTGAGAAGTTCGAGAAGGAAGCCGCTGAGATGGGCAAGGGCTCCTTCAAGTACGCTTGGGTCCTGGACAAACTGAAGGCTGAACGTGAGCGTGGTATCACCATTGATATCTCCCTGTGGAAATTTGAGACCAGCAAGTACTATGTGACCATTATTGATGCCCCTGGACACAGAGACTTCATCAAGAACATGATCACTGGTACTTCTCAGGCTGACTGCGCTGTCCTGATCGTTGCTGCCGGCGTGGGTGAGTTTGAGGCTGGTATCTCAAAGAACGGACAAACCCGTGAGCATGCTCTCCTGGCCTACACCCTTGGTGTGAAACAGCTCATTGTTGGTGTCAACAAGATGGATTCCACTGAACCCCTATACAGCCAGAAGAGATACGAAGAAATTGTAAAAGAAGTCAGCACTTACATTAAGAAGATTGGATACAA
Source organism: Anomaloglossus baeobatrachus (assembly GCF_048569485.1). Taxonomy (NCBI): domain Eukaryota; kingdom Metazoa; phylum Chordata; class Amphibia; order Anura; family Aromobatidae; genus Anomaloglossus; species Anomaloglossus baeobatrachus. The sequence continues at coordinate 40,028,882 of NC_134356.1, read as the reverse complement.
CCCAGATACCGTTGCCTTTGTGCCCATTTCTGGATGGAACGGTGATAACATGCTTGAGCCAAGTGCTAACATGCCCTGGTTCAAGGGATGGAGCATCACCCGCAAAGAAGGAAAAGGCAGCGGAACTACCCTGCTTGAAGCTCTTGACTGCATTCTGCCACCAAGCCGCCCCACTGACAAGCCTCTTCGTCTGCCCCTTCAGGATGTCTACAAGATTGGTGGTATTGGCACAGTACCTGTTGGTCGTGTGGAAACTGGTGTCCTGAAACCAGGCATGGTGGTCACTTTTGCCCCAGTCAATGTAACAACTGAAGTTAAGTCAGTGGAAATGCATCACGAAGCTCTGACCGAGGCTATGCCCGGTGACAACGTTGGTTTCAACATAAAGAACGTTTCCGTGAAAGACATCCGTCGTGGTAACGTTGCTGGTGACAGCAAGAACGACCCTCCTCTTGAGGCTGGTGGATTCACCGCACAGGTTATTATCCTGAACCACCCTGGCCAGATCAGTGCTGGGTATGCACCTGTGTTGGATTGCCACACTGCTCACATTGCTTGCAAGTTTGCTGAGCTGAAGGAGAAGATTGATCGTCGTTCTGGTAAGAAACTGGAAGAAAACCCCAAGTCTCTGAAGTCTGGTGATGCTGCCATTGTTGAAATGGTCCCCGGCAAGCCCATGTGTGTGGAGAGCTTCTCTGACTATCCTCCTCTTGGGCGCTTTGCTGTGCGTGACATGAGACAGACCGTTGCTGTCGGTGTCATCAAGGCCGTTGAAAAGAAGGCACCTGGTGCTGGCAAAGTCACAAAGTCCGCTCAAAAGGCCCAGAAATCCAAATGAATATTCCAAAAATCCAGTACCACCTCAGTATTAACCAGTGGTGGAAGATCGGTCTCAGAACTGTTTGTTTTAATTGGCCACTTCAGTTTAATAGTAAAAGACTGGTTAATGATTACAATGCATCGTAAAAGCTTCAGAAGGAAAGGAATGTCTGTGGACCATTTTGTTTGTGGCAGTTATGCTCCGTATCTCTACTGGGTAACACGGTACAAAGATATATTTTACTTGCATCTCCTGGCTGTGCTAATTTCTAGAGATCTTAGTGCCCTGTTGGGACCTTCTTTTTCTCTGACATCACCATAGACCTACCCTGCCATTCCTTCTCCCGTGTTTTTCACTTTCTCCCTCATTGCACCCTATGGGAATCAAAAGGGATGAAGGAATGAGTGGACACTCATACTCCAAAAGAAAGAGCCAACACTTCACATAGCAGGAGAACTTCTTAATATATTTTATTCACATGACATCACTGTTGTACATCAATTGTAGCATAGTATGCAGCAACATTTTGGGAGTAATTCCTTCCCCAGACTTATAGAGAACCCTCCAGCCATTGTGTCCTTCACATTAGTGAGCGGGCACTGCCTGAGCAAAACATGGACGGGTGAAGGCGGAAAGTCATATAATAAACTGTACTGATCAGTAGGGCTGGCAGCACATCTTCTTGCTTCAGTCCATGTTACAAGGCCTTCACACACCCACAGATCATCTTCGGTCATGTAAAAAGATATTTAAAGGGTGTTTTCACCCCAAAATTTTTTATACTTAAATGCATGTATTTTGGGATCAAAATAATTTTTTCAATTGGTCTTCATTAAATTTTTTGCACCGTTTGGATTTTACAGGCTCCTTTTTTCCACTGCACATTCAACTTTGATGTGGTCGCTGGTCATAAATCAACTGAGAGGAGCTCAGAATATATTAAAGAAATAAAAACTCCCTATCAGACCATCATTACAAGCTCACTGACAGATTCTTAGTTAGCTCAGATAACTCACTGTCAGATTCTCAGTTAAATCATTCTTTAGATAGCAACTGGCTATCGTAAGCAAACGGTGCAAAATTTTTAACTGGACCCAATTGCAAAAATGATTTTTAGCCTCAGATACATGCATTTTAGCAAAAAATAAAAAATTGCCTCAATCCCTTTAAGTCATCCCTTTAAGTCATCCCTTTAATTAATTTCACCACTTCAAAGTAAACATTGCTGAAAATACACTGATAATTTTTTGTTTTACTTTCTGTTCTTATAATTTTTAGCCCTGCTTGTCGTCAGTGAACAGAAACCTGTATATTTCTCACAGCTGAGTGTTTGTTACAATGTCTCCTTTCAAGAGCTAATCAGCCTGGACAATGGGTGTATGGGAATAAAAGGCACATGAGTATCTATTGGGTCTATTTCCAATCATAAGGATGCAATTAGTGATGACTGTAGACAATAGAAGGTGATGTGGATAATTTAACGTGGCCCCATTGTAGTTATGCTATGAAGCCCCATGTCTACCCCCGGTGTGTATCTTTGTCTATGTGTTTTGAATGCCTCCTTTAGAAAGTATTAATACCCCCAAGGTTTCTTGAAGTGATGATGCTTCCTGGATGACGGTGATGCAGGTCAAAGTGGCGCTCACTCAGAAATACTGTGACATCACTGTGTGCAATATCCCTGTACTGTGACATCACTGTGTGTATTATCCCTGTACTGTGACATCACTGTGTGCATTATCCCTGTACTGTGACATCACTGTGTGTATTATCCCTGTACTGTGACATCACTGTGTGTATTATCCCTGTACTGTGACATCACTGTGTGCATTATCCCTATACTGTGACATCATTGTGTGCATTATCCCTGTACTGTGACATCACTGTGTGCATTATCCCGGTACTGTAACATCACTGTGTGCATTATCCCTGTACTGTGACATCACTGTGTGTATTATCCCGGTACTGTAACATCACTGTGTGCATTATCCCTGTACTGTGACATCACTGTGTGCTTTATTCCTGTACTGTAACATCACTGTGTGTATTATCCCGGTACTGTAACATCACTGTGTGCATTATCCCTGTACTGTGACATCACTGTGTGCATTATCCCGGTACTGTAACATCACTGTGTGCATTATCCCTGTACTGTGACATCACTGTGTGCTTTATCCCTGTACTGTAACATCACTGTGTGTAGTATCCCTGTACTGTGCCATCACTGGGTGCATTATCCCGGTATTGTGACATCATTGTGTGTATTACCCCTGTACTGTGACATCACTGTGTATTATCACTGTACTGTGACATCACTGTGTGCATTATCACTGTAATATGACATCACTGTGTGCATTACCCCTGTACTGTGATATCACTGTATGTATTATCCATGTACTGTGACATCACTGTGTGTATTACCCCTGTACTGTGACCTCACTGTGTGCATTATCCCTGTACTGTGACATCACTGTGTGTATTACCCCTGTACTGTGACATCACTGTGTGCATTATCACTGTACTGTGACATCACTGTGTGTATTATCCCTGTACTATGACATCACTGTGTGTATTACCCCTGTACAGTGACATCACTGTGTGTATTATCCCGGTACTGTGACATCACTGTGTGCATTATCCCTGTACTGTGACCTCACTGTGTGTATCATCCCTGTACTGTGACCTCACTGTGTGCATTATCCCTGTACTGTGACCTCACTGTGTGCATTATCCCTGTACTGTGACCTCACTGTGTGTATTATCCCTGTGATGTGACATCACTGTGTGTATTATCCCTGTACTGTGACATCACTGTGTGTATCATCCCTGTACTGTGACATCACTGTGTGTATTATCCCTGTACTGTGACATCACTGTGTGTATTATCCCTGTGATGTGACATCACTGTGTGTATTATCCCTGTACTGTGACCTCACTGTGTGTATTATCCCTGTACTGTGACATCACTGTGTGTATTATCCCTGTGATGTGACATTACTGTGTGCATTACCCCTGTACTGTGACATCACTGTGTGTATCATCCCTGTACTGTGACATCACTGTGTGTATCATCCCTGTACTGTGACATCACTGTGTGTATTATCCCTGTGATGTGACATCACTGTGTGTATTATCCCTGTGATGTGACATCACTGTGTGTATTATGCAAACTGCGGCTGCACGGGTCACAGGAGGCAACAGTTGACTCTGAGGCTAACACGTGTGCCCATTGCTTAAGAAGATGCATATTCACTGTTCTCCACACCCATAATCCCTCCCACCTCTGAAGCTGATGCTTAGAGGTGGCTGGGATCATGGGAGTGGGGAGCAGGTGTGCAGGGTCTTCACAGACTTCATGTGCTGGGAATCTTCCTGCAACAGGTAGGTTAGGTTGACTTCAATGGGAATCGTGATGCCACTCTCGGTATTGCGGTTAGGGGTGACCGCCACTGCAGTTTGGGGAGCGACTGGGGTTGATGGTAAATGCAGTCTGGTGTTATGGCCTCCCGAGAGTGAGGCTGGCCCCAGGGCTCAGGTATTAGTGTGTAGTACCACAGGTCGCAGAAGAAGAACTCACACACAGGCAGCAATGTCTTTCAGGGTTTTTACTCACTTTCTGGTGGTAGAGTGAGACAACCCGGGCGATGCTGTGATGAACCAGGAGGGGAACCAGGTGTCCTTCAGGCTGATCCAGGGGTGATTGCTGACTCGTCTTCCTAGCCCTTCTAGCTTTAGAGGTGACCCCGACTTGGGGGAAGTTGCAACTGCTTCTTCTCCCCTTTCTGGCCCGTTTGCTGGCAGCGTGGACCAAGGATAAGATGGCTCCAGGCTCGATCCTGCTTATGGGCCCCTTCGTTGCTGTTGATGCTGCGGACTCTGTGTGGTTCGGTGAGGTACATCCAGCACCCTCACCAACAGGTTTAGCAGGCCGAGTAAATGGGTTCCTGCTCTAGGGACCTGTTTCCCCGTGCGGGCCTGGTCTACCGGTAGTCCCCTTACTCAGCCACCTCTTCCCTACTTCACTAGGTGGTTTTCAGGCAGCACCACTGGGTAGCCGTTCTCCCCCGCCAGCAGCCACTACAGGTGCAGGGTCTGGCTAGTGTCCTGCTCTTCAGCCCTCCACTCCAGACTCAGCTGCTCCACTTCCTCCTCCTCTGACTGCCACTGCACAACTCCTGTCTCCAGTTCCACCATCCACCACTAGCTAAGGCGCGAGGGCTCCGCCCCCTCCTGGGTCTGCCCAGGGGTCTCCTCTAAGCTGTGTGTGTGTGTTCCTGGTTACTTTGTGTCTGTGTGTCCACACCCTAGTCAGCCTTTGGGATTACCTGTTTTGTACTCACTCAGCCTGAGTGCAGTACTCTGTGGCGCCTGACCAGGTCAGGGGCGCCACACAGGGAATATTCATTTTCTTTAATAGCAGCACACATGATCACCCAGCTGCCGGCTTCCTGCAACTGCTAGGCGACTGTGTTCTGGTATTAAAGAGAACGATTATTCACTGCTGTGCATGCCCGTAATCCTGACATGGGGAGCAGAAAATATGCCTGCAGCTGGCGCAGGTGTAAGTGGGTGCGCATGGCAGTGACGTCATGTGCTGTGCCGTCTACACTCTGATGTCAGTTGCTAGCATGCCAACATCAGAGGATGTGGAGGGAAGGTGAGTATAATCGTTATTTTTTTTTTCTATGTGTGGAGTGATTGGGGACCATATGTATCAGGATGGGGCCATGTAATACCAAGATGGGTCCATGTATGTAATACCAGGATGGGGGACATTTAATACAAAGATAGGGCCTTGTAATACCAGAATGGGTACGATATAATACCAGGAGGGGGACCATATAATGCCAGGGTGGGGACAAATATCAGGATGGGGACATACTGTATATACAAGAATGGGGGACAAAGAAAATAGCATAAAATGGGAAAGCTGGTTGCTGAGGGAAAGAGGATCTTTCCCTCAACACGCAACTTCCCCATGCTCTGCTATACATCTTTCCCTCAGCACGCAGCTTTCCCATGCTCTGCTATACATCTTTCCCTCAGCACGCAGCTTTCCCATGCTCTGCTATACATCTTTCCCTCAGCACCCAGCTTCCCCATGCTCTGCTATACATCTTTCCCTCATCACCCAGCTTCCCCATGCTCTGCTATACATCTTTCCATCATCACCCAGCTTTCCCATGCTCTGCTATACATCTTTCCCTCAGCACCCAGCTTTCCCATGCTCTGCTATACATCTTTCCCTCAGCACACAGCTTTCCCATGCTCTGCTATACATCTTTTCCTCAGCACCCAGCTTCCCCATGCTCTGCTATACATCTTTCCCTCAGCCCACAGCTTCCCCATGCTCTGCTATACATCTTTCCCTCATCACCCAGCTTTCCCATGCTCTGCTATACATCTTTCCCTCAGCATCCAGCTTCCCCATGCTCTGCTATACATCTTTCCCTCAGCACCCACCTTTCCCATGCTATGCTATACATCTTCCCTCAGCACACAGCTTCCCCATGCTCTGCTATACATCTTTCCCTCAGCACACAGCTTCCCCATGCTCTGCTATACATCTTTGCCTCAGCACACAGCTTCCCCATGCTCTGCTATACATCTTTCCCTCAGCACGCAGATTCCCCATGCTCTGCTATACATCTTTCCCTCAGCACACAGCTTCCCCATGCTCTGCTATACATCTTTCCATCATCACCCAGCTTTCCCATGCTCTGCTATACATCTTTCCCTCAGCACCCAGCTTTCCCATGCTCTGCTATACATCTTTCCCTCAGCACCCAGCTTCCCCATGCTCTGCTATACATCTTTCCCTCAGCACACAGCTTCCCCATGCTCTGCTATACATCTTTCCCTCAGCACACAGCTTTCCCATGCTCTGCTATACATCTTTCCATCATCACCCAGCTTTCCCATGCTCTGCTATACATCTTTCCCTCAGCACCCAGCTTCCCCATGCTCTGCTATACATTTTTCCCTCAGCACACAGCTTTCCCATGCTCTGCTATACATCTTTCCCTCAGCACACAGCTTCCCCATGCTCTGCTATACATCTTTCCCTCAGCACACAGCTTTCCCATGCTCTGCTATACATCTTTCCCTCAGCACCCAGCTTTCCCATGCTCTGATATCAGGAGAAAGCTAAGCTAGGTGATGAGGGAAAGATGTATAGCAGAGCATGGGAAAGCTGTATGGTGAGGGAAAAATGGATCACAGAACATAGGAAAGCTGAAGGGGTAGGTCCAAATTTTGCATCGGGGCCCATCGAACTCTAGTTACACTACTGTCTATAGCTGTTCATGGCAAGGTGGGTCCTACCGTATTACAAGTTTTGGTCATGTGTCCCATAGTTACCTACTATGTCAAGATTGCAAGTTAAAGGAGTTGTCCACTACTGAACAAGCCCATCTTAACTGCTAGAGAGAAAATAAAGAACTGACACTCCTTTTCCACACCGATACCGTTCAAGCAGTGTCACAATCCCGACATAGCTGGAGCGATCACAGTCCAGGGGGTACAAAATGTATTTTTTTTTGGGGGTACTTTAACAGTTAAGAAAGGCTCTTCCAGTAGTGGACAACCTCTTTAATACATTGTATATGAAATTATACACTGTAAGACGTTATCTACGCAGAAAATTGATTTATGCTCCTGATGTAATGATCACAGAAAGAATTATGTGATCCCAAAGTAACAAACTCTCAGCTGTGAAAAGCAATTTTTAGCATTTTTTGTGCTTATAGGTGACAAGTTTCTGATCTGTTACCGGGTTTCACAATACAAACTGCAGACATCACTATGCAGATCTCTTAGACCTGATATCAATGCTGTGTCTACTTTGGTTGTTTAATCCTTTATGAAAGTTCAGCTCAACCTCCGCCCATCTGTCCTGATTGTCAGCTCCTCAGTGTCCCTCCTCCCTGCTGCTAAAACTCTGCCCATCTGTCCTGATTGGCAGCGCCTCAGTGTCCCTCCTCCCTGCTGCTGAAACTCCGCCCATCTGCCCTGATTGGCAGCGCCTCAGTGTCCCTCCTCCCTGCTGCTAAAACTCCGCCCATCTGTCCTGATTGGCAGCGCCTCAGTGTCCCTCCTCCCTGCTGCTGAAATTCCACCCATCTGCCCTGATTGGTAGCTCCTCAGTATCCCTCCTCCCTGCTGCTGAAACTCCGCCCATCTGCCCTGATTGGCAGCACCTCAATGTCCCTCCTCCCTGCTGCTGAAACTCCGCCCATCTGTCCTGATTGGCAGCGCCTCAGTGTCCCTCCTCCCTGCTGCTGAAATTCCACCCATCTGCCCTGATTGGTAGCGCCTCAGTGTCCCTCCTCCCTGCTGCTGAAATTCCACCCATCTGTCCTGATTGGTAGCTCCTCAGTATCCCTCCTCCCTGCTGCTGAAACTCCGCCCATCTGCCCTGATTGGCAGCACCTCAGTGTCCCTCCTCCCTGCTTCTGAAACTCCGCCCATCTGTCCTGATTGGCAGCACCTCAGTGTCCCTCCTCCCTGCTGCTGAAACTCCGCCCATCTGTCCTGATTGGCAGCACCTCAGTGTCCCTCCTCCCTGCTGCTGAAATTCCACCCATCTGTCCTGATTGGCAGCGCCTCAGTATCCCTCCTCCCTGCTGCTGAAACTCCGCCCTCTGCCCTGATTGGTAGCTCCTCAGTGTCCCTCCTCCCTGCTGCTGAAACTCCGCCCATCTGCCCTGATTAGTAGCTCCTCAGTGTCCCTCCTCCCTGCTGCTGAAACTCTGCCCATCTGCCCTGATTGGTAGCTCCTCAGTGTCCCTCCTCCCTGCTGCTGAAACTCCGCCCATCTGCCCTGATTGGTAGCTCCTCAGTGTCCCTCCTCCCTGCTGCTGAAACTCCGCCCATCTGCCCTGATTGGTAGCTCCTCAGTGTCCCTCCTCCCTGCTGCTGAAACTCCGCCCATCTGCCCTGATTGGTAGCTCCTCAGTGTCCCTCCTCCCTGCTGAGATCTCTCACTGCTCAGTACAAGCTGCAGCCATCAGTTAGGCTTGGTAGGTGGAGACTGAATATACTGAGCTCATCTTAATATCGTGATTATACATCCACTCTGACATGGACTTTCAAAGTAAGTAGACCAGTATCATCAGGTCTAATTTAATAAAGTATACAGTTTCTATTGTGAAATCTGGTGAAAGATCGGCCTTTACGTCTATAAAACTGATGCGTAGAGCTGGGGTTTGGTGGCTTATATGGCATTGTAGGCCTCCTTTTCTTCCTTGTAGAGGATATGCAGGAAGCAGGCGCTCAGCATCACTCCGGCCAGCTGAAGAACAGAAGAAAACAGAAGAATACATCACCATTTTGTAGAAAAAACATACATTTCCAAGTCTATACAAATCCAGCAACTAAGTGGATGACTTAAGTCACAATGTGTGATTTCTGGTTTTCTTAAAGGGGTTGGGTGGGCATAACTTTAAAGGGCTATTTCCCAATTATAAAGTTATGGTGTTTTCTACTATAACTCACTTCTGACCAGGCTCATATTTCTGCCCAGCTGCTACACTGATCTCGTCAAGACTTTCCTCGTGCGGCACCAGTTATCTAGAATGAGCTACCCCTGGCAATCAGACTTTATTCTCAATGTCTACTGATCCTGAGACTGAAGGGACTGCAATGCTGCTTCCCCTTTAACAGCTTTTAACAGGACAGAGGTATGATGATCCCATTCATACTCATTTCCCAATGATACATAGGACAATTCTATAACATTGGGGTTGCAGTATTACAGTTTGTCCAGCAGATGGAGACATTGTCATTCAGTTCTTTAAATTATATTTTGGAAATCTGCTAAATTATCGCTTCTAATTTAGAGTCAGTGGAGAAGCAGCGAGAGCACGGGACACTTTAACAGAATTTTTACTGGAGATTTAAAAAAAAAAAAAAAAAATATAATAAATAAATAATAAAAAAAAAAAAATATATATATATATATATATATATATATATATACATATACATATACATATATATAAATATATATATATATATTTTTTTTTAGAAGAGTCACCATGAAAATGTCAACACTTTATCATTTTTTTCCATTTTTTTCGTGTGCTTCATCCTACTTATTTAACCCCTTCTTGAAAGAGGACATAATGGTAAGTCCTACGAGTAGGTGCTCTTGTACAGAATCGGCTCATGAGCGTCATGTAACGCTCACAGCCGATGTAGCAGCCGCGAACGGGATTAGTGGAGCCACTGGACCACAGGGGGACCCAGGGTTTACCCTTTAGTGCGGGGGCTTAACTAAGCGCCTACCGCGAGATGCAGACGCCAAGTTCCACTCCCAATGAAGTGACTGGAACTGTGGCAGCTTACCCCTAGGACAAGTGACAGATTCCGGTACAAGTGGGATGACTGAAACAGGCTGGACAGGTATGGTTGGCACGGCAGGGACAGATAGATAGGGGAAGGCAGACTCAGGTATAGGTAACAGACACAGGGAAAACGGAACCTGACAAGGTAGAAAGAAAACTAACTAACACAAGGTGTTACACAGGCACCTCCCCTAGTGGGAGGGTGCCTTAAATAAATTTCCTGAAAATAGGGCGCCGGTCCTTTAAGAGGATTGTTGGTGTGCGCATGCATCTTAGGTGCACTCCTGGGAGTCATGTGCAGCAAATACAGGGCCCAGGAGGGGAGTAAGGCAGAAGAGCATGTGAAAGGTCACGTGGCAGCAGGGGAAAATGGGACCGAGGTGGTGAGTAAGTTGGATGCTGGTGCTACAATTCATACTCAGCAGATAGCAGATGTGCTTTACAGCAGGCACCTAGTTCTAAGAGCAGCGACCAGAGTTAGTTCTGATTGCTGCTGTTTTACCAATTAGATACCTCTGTCAATCATTGGCATATTTTGGTATCGCTGTGTCTATAAAAATGTAATTGATCAAAATATAAAATTAATTAACCCGCATGTTAAACACCGGAAAGAGGGGGGGCGGGGAAATGAAACAACAGAACAATGCAATAACGAATAAATGTACCATGGACCCTAAAGGGCATCAATAAAAATATTGGCTCATCACTTAAAAATGGCGACACAGGTCAAATCCTTTTTTTCTTTTTACAAAGCTTTGAATTTTCTTTTAGCCGGCAAATTTTATAATCTATATATATAATTGCCTTATTCTGTCTGTCTGTCTGTCATGCTTCAAAATTGTGTCCTTCCGGTGACATTGTGTCCTTACGGTGACACAAAGCTGATTGGCCGCTGGGCTCGCCATGGCCCCGCCCCCCCACACGGATTGGCCTCTCGCCCCGGCTCTCTGCAGGCCCCGCCCCCCTCACGCAATGCACGCTCGCTCTGGCCCAACTGACACGGAGCTCCGATTACCAGGTGAGTACACACACACATCACACTCACTCTCACACACACCTCACACATCACAACATCCTGGGATATCGCTTGCTTCTACACCGGCTCCGTCAGGATCCCAGCAGCGCCAGACATAACCTTGCGATGCTGGGATCTTGACGGAGGCCGTGAAAGCTGGTAACCATTATACACATCGGGTAACTAAGGTCCCTTAGTTACCCGATGTGTATCATAGTTACCAGAGTAAACACCGGCTCCCACTCACTCTCACACACATCACATCGCATCCACACATCAAGGTCCTGCAGCGGCGGAAAATACAGACACATAACAGCACACACACACACATACACACACACACATACACACATCAGATCACACTCACCCTCACACACACCTCACACACACATCACATCGCATCCACATACTCACAACATCCTGGGATATCGCTTGCTTCTCGGCGGCGATATTGTGCTGTGAGCTTCCAGGACCTGACGGAGGATCACATGGCCAGAAGCATGTGATATCTCCGGATGTTGTGAGTATCAGCGCGTATGTGCGATTACGTCAGTGTCTGTGTGTGTGAGTGTATGCGATCGGGTGTGTGTGAGTGTATGCGATCGGGTGTGTGTGAGTGTATGCGATCGGGTGTGTGTGAGTGTATGCGATCGAGTGTGTGTGAGTGTATGCGATCGGGTGTGTGTGAGTGTATGCGATCGGGTGTGGGTGAGTGTATGCCATCGGTTGTGTGTGTGAGTGTATGCGATCGGGTGTGGGTGAGTGTATGCCATCGGTTGTGTGTGTGAGTGTATGCGATCGGGTGTGGGTGAGTGTCGGCAGAGGAGCACGGCGTGCTGGAGGAGGCTGGGAGCAGAGAGGCTGATCTTGGGGAAGGCTGGGAGGGAGAGGCTGATGCTGGGGGAGACTGGGAGGGGAAGGCTAATGCTGAAGGAGGCTGGGAGGAGAGAGGCTGAACCTGGGGAAGGCTGGGAAGGGGAGGCTGATGCTGAGGGAGGCTGGAAGGAGAGAGGCTGAGGCTGGGAGGAGAGAGGCTGATGCTGGGGAAGGCTGGAAGGAGAGAGGCTGAGGCTGGGAGGAGAGAGGCTGATGCTGGGGAAGGCTGATGCTGAGGGAGGCTGGGAGGGGAAAGCTGATGCTGGGGAAGGCTAGGAGGACGGAGGCTGGGAGGAGAGAGGCTGATCCTGGGGAAGGCTGGGAGAGGGAGGCTGATGCTGGGGGAGGCTGGAAGGAGAGAGGGTGATGCTGGGAGAGGCTGGAAGGAGAGAGGCTGATGCTGGGGGAGGCTGATGCTGGAGAAGGCTGGGAGGACGGAGGCTGGGAGGAGAGAGGCTGATCCTGGGGAAGGCTGGGAGAGGGAGGCTGATGCTGGAGGAGGCTGGAAGGAGAGAGGCTGATGCTGGGGGAGGCTAGAAGGAGAGAGGCTGATGCTGGGGAGGCTAGAAGGAGAGAGGCTGATGCTGCGGGCAGAGAGGCTGATGCTGCGGGCAGAGAGGCTGATGCTGGTGCAGCATGGGGAATGGAGCACGATGGGGGGTGCGCAGCATGGGGGATGGAGCACGATGGGGAGTGCGCAGCATGGGGGATGGAGCACGTTTGGGAGTGCGCAGCATGGCGGATGGACCACGTTTGGGAGTGCGCAGCATGGCGGATGGACCACGTTTGGGAGTGCGCAGCATGGCGGATGGACCACGTTTGGGAGTGCGCAGCATGGCGGATGGACCACGTTTGGGAGTGCGCAGCATGGCGGATGGACCACGTTTGGGAGTGCGCAGCATGACGGATGGAGCACGTTTGGGAGTGCGCAGCATGGCGGATGGAGCACGTTTGGGAATGCGCAGCATGCCGGATGGTGCACGATGGGGAGTGCGCAGCATGGGGGATGCAGCACGATGGGGAGTGCGCAGTATGGCGGATGGAGCACGTTTGGGAGTGCGCAGCATGGCGGATAGACCACGTTTGGGAGTGCGCAGCATGGCGGATGCAGCACGTTTGGGAATGCGCAGCATGGGGGATGCAGCACGATGGGGAGTGCGCTGCATGGGGGATGGAGCACGATGGGGAGTGCGCAGCATGGGGGATGGAGCACGTTTGGGAGTGCGCAGCATGGCGGATGGAGCATGATGGGGGGTGCGCAGCATGGCGGATGGAGCACGTTTGGGAGTGCGCAGCATGGCGGATGGAGCACGTTTGGGAGTGTGCAGCATGGCGAATAGAGCACGATGGGGAGTGCGCAGCATGGCGGATGGAGCACATTTGGGAGTGCGCAGCATGGGGGATGCAGCACGATGGGAAGTGCGCAGTATGGCGGATGGAGCACGTTTGGGAGTGCGCAGCATGGCGGATGGACCACGTTTGGGAGTGCGCAGCATGGCGGATGCAGCACGTTTGGGAATGCGCAGCATGGGGGATGCAGCACGATGGGGAGTGCGCTGCATGGGGGATGGAGCACGATGGGGGGTGCGCAGCATGGGGGATGGAGCACGATGGAAGGTGCACACCTCCCCCCAACACACACACGCGCACTGCACAACACACACACACTGGGAACCACAAACAACGCCCTACACAGACACCCACACACACAGACAACGCTGCACACACACAACACCCAACACACAAACACCGCAGCACACACAAATATACGCACATACCGCACAACACACACATTGCTCAAAACATACCTCCCCCCAAAACACACCACACACACACAAACCGCACAACACACACACACACACAACGCTACAGACACACAGCGCTCCACAAACAACGCAACACACGCAACACACATACAACACCGCTCTCACCCCCCGCCACACCCAGAACATGTACAGCGCCCTACACAAACACTTGGTAACTACACACAACAACATCTATATATATATATAACAAAAATCATACATGAACTACACAATACGTAAATTCTAGAATACCCGATGCGTAGAATCGGGCCACCTTCTAGTATATATATATATATATATATATATATATATATATATACTAGAATCGGGCCACCTTCTAGTATATATATATATATATACTAGAAGGTGGCCCGATTCTACGCATCGGGTATTCTAGAATTTACGTATTGTGTAGTTCATGTATGATTTTTGTTATATATATATATATATAGATGTTGTTGTGTGTAGTTACCAAGTGTTTGTGTAGGGCGCTGTACATGTTCTGGGTGTGGCGGGGGGTGAGAGCGGTGTTGTATGTGTGTTGCGTGTGTTGCGTTGTTTGTGGAGCGCTGTGTGTCTGTAGCGTTGTGTGTGTGTGTGTGTGTGTTGTGCGGTTTGTGTGTGTGTGGTGTGTTTTGGGGGGAGGTATGTTTTGAGCAATGTGTGTGTTGTGCGGTATGTGCGTATATTTGTGTGTGCTGCGGTGTTTGTGTGTTGGGTGTTGTGTGTGTGCAGCGTTGTCTGTGTGTGTGGGTGTCTGTGTAGGGCGTTGTTTGTGGTTCCCAGTGTGTGTGTGTTGTGCAGTGTGCGTGTGTGTGTGTGTGTTGGGGGGAGGTGTGCACCTTCCATCATGCTCCATCCCCCATGCTGCGCACCCCCCATCGTGCTCCATCCCCCATGCAGCGCACTCCCCATCGTGCTGCATCCCCCATGCTGCGCATTCCCAAACGTGCTGCATCCGCCATGCTGCGCACTCCCAAACGTGGTCCATCCGCCATGCTGCGCACTCCCAAACGTGCTCCATCCGCCATACTGCGCACTTCCCATCGTGCTGCATCCCCCATGCTGCGCACTCCCAAATGTGCTCCATCCGCCATGCTGCGCACTCCCCATCGTGCTCTATTCGCCATGCTGCACACTCCCAAACGTGCTCCATCCGCCATGCTGCGCACTCCCAAACGTGCTCCATCCGCCATGCTGCGCACCCCCCATCATGCTCCATCCGCCATGCTGCGCACTCCCAAACGTGCTCCATCCCCCATGCTGCGCACTCCCCATCGTGCTCCATCCCCCATGCAGCGCACTCCCCATCGTGCTGCATCCCCCATGCTGCGCATTCCCAAACGTGCTGCATCCGCCATGCTGCGCACTCCCAAACGTGGTCCATCCGCCATGCTGCGCACTCCCAAACGTGCTCCATCCGCCATACTGCGCACTCCCCATCGTGCTGCATCCCCCATGCTGCGCACTCCCAAATGTGCTCCATCCGCCATGCTGCGCACTCCCGATCGTGCTCTATTCGCCATGCTGCACACTCCCAAACGTGCTCCATCCGCCATGCTGCACACTCCCAAACGTGCTCCATCCGCCATGCTGCGCACCCCCCATCATGCTCCATCCGCCATGCTGCGCACTCCCAAACGTGCTCCACCCGCCATGCTGCGCACTCCCAAACGTGCTCCATCCGCCATGCTGCGCACTCCCAAACGTGGTCCATCCGTTAAGCTGCACACTCCCAAACGTGCTCCATCCGCCATGCTGCGCACTCCCAAACGTGCTCCATCCGCCATACTGCGCACTCCTAAACGTGCTCCATCCGCCATACTGCGCACTCCCCATCGTGCACCATCCGGCATGCTGCGCATTCCCAAACGTGCTCCATCCGCCATGCTGCGCACTCCCAAACGTGCTCCATCCGTCATGCTGCGCACTCCCAAACGTGGTCCATCCCCCATGCTGCGCACTCCCAAACGTGGTCCATCCGCCATGCTGCGCACTCCCAAACGTGGTCCATCCGCTATGCTGCGCACTCCCAAACGTGGTCCATCCGCCATGCTGCGCATTCCCAAACGTGGTCCATCCGCCATGCTGCGCACTCCCAAACGTGCTCCATCCCCCATGCTGCGCACTCCCCATCGTGCTCCATCCCCCATGCTGCGCACCCCCCATCGTGCTCCATTCCCCATGCTGCACCAGCATCAGCCTCTCTGCCCGCAGCATCAGCCTCCCTGCCCGCAGCATCAGCCTCTCTCCTTCTAGCCTCCCCCAGCATCAGCCTCTCTCCTTCTAGCCTCCCCCAGCATCAGCCTCTCTCCTTCCAGCCTCCTCCAGCATCAGCCTCCCTCTCCCAGTCTTCCCCAGGATCAGCCTCTCTCCTCCCAGCCTCCGTCCTCCCAGCCTTCTCCAGCATCAGCCTCCCCCAGCATCAGCCTCTCTCCTTCCAGCCTCTCCCAGCATCACCCTCTCTCCTTCCAGCCTCCCCCAGCATCAGCCTCCCTCTCCCAGCCTTCCCCAGGATCAGCCTCTCTCCTCCCAGCCTCCATCCTCCTAGCCTTCCCCAGCATCAGCTTTCCCCTCCCAGCCTCCCTCAGCATCAGCCTTCCCCAGCATCAGCCTCTCTCCTCCCAGCCTCAGCCTCTCTCCTTCCAGCCTTCCCCAGCATCAGCCTCTCTCCTCCCAGCCTCAGCCTCTCTCCTTCCAGCCTCCCTCAGCATCAGCCTCCCCTTCCCAGCCTTCCCCAGGTTCAGCCTCTCTCCTCCCAGCCTCCTTCAGCATTAGCCTTCCCCTCCCAGTCTCCCCCAGCATCAGCCTCTCCCTCCCAGCCTTCCCCAAGATCAGCCTCTCTGCTCCCAGCCTCCTCCAGCACGCCGTGCTCCTCTGCCGACACTCACCCACACCCGATCGCATACACTCACACACACAACCGATGGCATACACTCACCCACATCCGATCGCATACACTCACACACACCCGATCGCATACACTCACACACACCCGATCGCATACACTCACACACACCCGATCGCATACACTCACACACACCCGATCGCATACACTCACACACACCCGATCGCATACACTCACACACACCCGATCGCATACACTCACACACACAGACACTGACGTAATCGCACATACGCGCTGATACTCACAACATCCGGAGATATCACATGCTTCTGGCCATGTGATCCTCCGTCAGGTCCTGGAAGCTCACAGCACAGTATCGCCGCCGAGAAGCAAGCGATATCCCAGGATGTTGTGAGTATGTGGATGCGATGTGATGTGTGTGTGAGGTGTGTGTGAGGGTGAGTGTGATCTGATGTGTGTATGTGTGTGTGTGTGTGCTGTTATGTGTCTGTATTTTCCGCCGCTGCAGGACCTTGATGTGTGGATGCGATGTGATGTGTGTGTGAGGTGTGTGTGAGAGTGAGTGGGAGCCGGTGTACACTGGTAACTATGATACACATCGGGTAACTAAGGGACCTTAGTTACCCGATGTGTATAATGGTTACCAGCTTTCACGGCCTCCGTCAAGATCCCAGCATCGCAAGGTTATGTCTGGCGCTGCTGGGATCCTGACGGAGCCGGTGTAGAAGCAAGCGATATCCCAGGATGTTGTGATGTGTGAGGTGTGTGTGAGAGTGAGTGTGATGTGTGTGTGTACTCACCTGGTAATCGGAGCTCCGTGTCAGTTGGGCCAGAGCGAGCGTGCATTGCGTGAGAGGGGCGGGGCCTGCAGAGAGCCGGGGCGAGAGGCCAATCCGTGTGGGGGGGCGGGGCCATGACGAGCCCAGCGGCCAATCAGCTTTGTGTCACCGTAAGGACACAATGTCACCGGAAGGACACAATTTTGAAGCATGACAGACAGACAGACAGACAGACAGAATAAGGCAATTATATATATAGATATATATATGTGTATATATATATATATATATATATATATATATACATACATATATACACATATATATATATATATATATATACACACATATATATATATATATATGTATATATAAAAATTTGAACTCTACTTCTAGGTAAAGGATATGATGTTCTGTATTATAAAAATAGATGTCTGATCACCGTAAATTAATTTTAAGAAATAAATCATCGCAATAAAACCAACTTATTGTTATAAATTGGAGAATTAAATTAACCCCCTTTTTTTAAATTTTTGCACTTCGTTTTTTCAAAGGTAATTAGATAGGATATCTATCTATATATACAGTATATATCCATAGATATATCTATATATCTATATCTATATATCTATGTCTCTATATATATATATATATATTATATATATATATATATACAGAATATATCGATATATATATACAGAATATATTTATATATATACAGTATATATCCATAGATATATATAAATATATAATATATATAGACATAGATATATAGATATATTACCTTTGAAAAAAAACAAAGTGCAAAAATTAAAAAAAAGGGGGTTAATTTAATTCTCTAATTTATAACAATAAGTTGGTTTTATTGTGATGATTTATTTCTTAAAGTTACTTTACATTGATCAGACATCTATTTTTATAATACAGAACATCATATCCTTTACCTAGAAGTGGAGTTAAAATACTACAATTTGTGCTGCCTTCTGTTACCACTAGGTGGAGCATAACTGCATACTGTGGTATTACCAAGCATAATGCATGAACAGCATGCAGTAAGATCCTAAGCTCCCCCTAGTGGCGGCTTCTGGCAGTGCAAATATTTATCATTTACACCTGAAAGCAAACAATTGTGCTGTCATGAGTTTCTAATGTTGTAAATGCAATTTTGTGCCCACTTATTTTACATGAATTTAGGATTAGAGCTCTGTAAAAGAAAAGAAAATTTGCTGCCATAAATTGAATCATATCCCTGAATGTGTTCTACCTGAAAGCAAGCGATGCCTATAGAGACCGCTCCGATGAGGAGAAGATGCTCCTGTATAAATTTCTCCAGTATAGTCATACATCCTCCCTGAAATGAGAAGGAACAATAGGAAAAGGGTTTGGATAATGTACAATTTTGGCATTGATTGTTACTTTTGATGGGTACAATATGGTCCCAGATTGGCAGAACAGTGGTGTGACGCTCCCAGTGTATAAACTAGACCTAAATGTCTCCTCTTACGTGGTTCTCACCAACTTAGGGATGTCTTCTTAGGATGGCCATGGAGACTATTGGCAGACGTGGCAAGATCCTACCCAAACACCTGTATAGGTATGTTTCACTAACACTTTGGGGTCCCAACTTTTGGTGTAGGACCCTGGTATATAAAAGTTGGTTGGCTCCCCATCCTCTGTGCATTGGACCTCACTTGCCCCCAAATTGTAAATACCTATACAATTTGTGGCAAAGCATGTGCAAATGTGGCGCCCCTGACCTGGTCAGGCACCACTGAGTACTGCACCCATGCTGGGGACAGTACAACACAGGTAATCCAGAAGGCTGACTGGGGTGTGGTACACAGGCGCATAGTGATCAGGTCTCACACATGTACCTTTGAGAGGACCCCTGGGGATCCCAGGAGGGGGAAAAGCCTTCACCTTCACTGGAATAGTGGAGGGGGCCAAAAGCCTCCATCTCCTCTCAAGGGGTGTGGTAAGAGAGTCTGGTTGCTAGGTGGCGTAGGCAAGAACAGGAGAGGAGGGGCAGTGAGCCAGGGCAGTGCAGAGTCCAGGGAGCTCGAGTGAGGAGCAGATCCCGTGGGCTGCTGTAGTCTGACAGCGTCCGCGCAGTGGCTACCGACGGGGGAGAACGGTCAACTAGGAGTGCTACCCAAAATCCATCTTCAGCTAGAGAGAGAGCAACGGAGTGGGAAGTAAGGAGACTGCTAGAGAGTACCAGGCCCAAACGGGCGGCAGATCCCGAAGCGGAGATAGATCCAGCTTTCTTTTGCTAAACCTGCCGGTGTGGGGCTCTCAAAGCCCACGCCACAACACCACAAAAGCCGCAGCCACGTAGCCACAGTTAGGGCCCATAGGTCACAGGAGGCAAGCAGCTGGAGTGGCCTGGTCCAGGCGACAAGCAAACGGCAAACGAAGGGGAGAGAGGCTGCAGCATCTTCCCTGGGTGACCCCCATAGGGACTCAAAGTCGGGGTTACCCCAAACCACCAAGGGCTAAGGAAGGCGAGTTAGTAGTCACCCTCACAAGTCAGCCTGAAGGACACCTGGTTCCCACTTGGTTCATCCCAGCTACGCCCGGGTCACTCACCCTGCCATCAACTGTGAGTAAAAACCCTGAAAGACATCCTGCTTGTGTGGAGTTATTCTGCGCCTTGTGGTACTACACACCTACACAGGGCCCTGGGGCTTGCCTCACTCTCAGGAGGCTACTACACCCTACTGCACCCACCATCAGCCCCAGGCATCCCTTAATCTGCAGTGGCGGTCCCCACTGACCGCAATACTGAGAGTGGCGTCACGACAAATAGAAGATTCCCTACCTGTGACGAGATCCAGCCGAGTGGAGTCCCTGAAGGTAATGCACCGACACTACACCTGTGGGGCTTCACACATACAACTGAATATGATAGAAGAGCAGGGAACCATCAGCTCTCTGCTTCATCATCCCATCCTAGGAAAGACTTAAGGAACCAGAGGTCATGGGACTGGATCACAGAGGAGCTTAGCAGCAGAGAAGCAGAACATATGGACAAGTGGGATGCCTGTGTGGGTGTGTGAAGCCCCACAGGTGTTGTGTCGGTGCATTACCTTCAGGGACTCCACGTAGCTGGATCTGGTCACAGGTAGGAGATCTTCTTCTTGTCGTGACGCCACTCTCAGTATTGCGGCCAGTAGGGACCGCCACTGCAGGTTGAGGGTCGCCTGGGGCTGATGGTATGTGCAGTTAGTTGGAATAGCCTCCTGAGAGTGAGGCAAGCCCCAGGGCCCGATGTAGGTGCGTAGTACCACAAGGCGCAGAATAACTCCACACAGGCAGAATGTCTTTCAGGGTTTTTACTCACTTCAGGTGGCAGGGTGAGTAACCCGGGCGTAGCTGGGATGAACCAGGCGGGAACCAGGTGTCCTTCAGGCTGACTTGTGAGGGCGACTACTAACTCGCCTTCCTTAGCCCTTGGTGGTTTGGGGTGACCCCGACTTTGAGTCCCTATGGGGGTCACCCAGGGAAGATGCTGCAGCCTCTCTCCCCTTCGTTCGCCGTGTGCTTGTCGCCTGGGCCAGATCACTCCAGCTTCTTGCCTCCTGTGAGCTATGGGCCCTAACTGTGGCTACGTGGCTGCGGCTTTTGTGGTGTTGTGGCGTGGGCTTTGAGAGCCCCACACCGGCAGGTTTAGCAGGGAAAGCTGGATCTATCTCCGCTTCGGGATCTGCCGCCCGGTTGGGCCTGGTACTCTCTAGCAGTCTCCTTACTTCCCACTCCGTGCTCTCTCTCTTTAGCTGAAGATGGATTTCGGGTAGCCCTCCTAGTTGACCGTTCTCCCCCGTCAGTAGCCACTGCGCGGGCGCTGTTAGACAGCAACAGCCCCACAGGTCTGCTCCTCACCGAGCCCTATGGAGTTCTGCTCTAACTGACTCACTGCCCCTCCTCTCCTGTTCTTGCCTACGCCACCTAGCAACCAGACTCTCTTACCACACCCCTTGAGAGGAGATGGAGGCTTTTGGCCCCCTCCACTATTCCAGTGAAGGTCAAGGCTTTTCCCCCTCCTGGGATCCCCAGGGGTCCTCTCATGGGTACATGTGTGAGAGCTGATTACTATGCGCCTGTGTTCCACACCCCTGTCAGCCTTCTGGATTACCTGTATTGTACTGTCCCCAGCATGGGTGCAGTACTCAGTGGTGCCTGACCAGGTCAGGGGCGCCACATTCACCCTTAGTTATCACCAGCACGTCCTCGGGCTGCAAGACAACATTTTAAAAATGCATAAAACATTAAAACATGTAAAACATTTAAAAGCACCAGGTACCATACATCACCACCCTCCACCCACAAGTCCGTTAACCCACCCAAAACCCTTTCACGTTGGCCGCGACTTCAGCCACTTCTGGCAGGATGTAGAGGCGGCTTACATGGGCTGGTGGTTTCAGGGTATACCTGGCCTGGTGGATCCGCGCCTTCAGCCTCTTCTGGCAGGATGCAGAGGCGGCCTCCACAGTTGGTGCTGACCAGGTACCCTCTTTGTGGTGGAGAGCCAGGCCCCATAAACAGGCATGCTCTCTGGTCGCAGGTGAGCCAAGGCCCTATATACGGACGGGCTCCTCCTGGTTGCAGACGAGCCAAGCCCCTAAACAGGCTGACTCTGGTGGTGGTGGTGCCCTCTGGTGTAACTATTTACACTGCGAGAGTTTGTGGCTTTAGCCAGTTCATAGCCTTAAGGTTTATGGTTTTCTCACAATAGTTTTTGTGGGCACATTACTTGAACTTGAGAACGTTGCAAAACAAACTTTTCAAAACTTTAACTTTCTAACTGCTGACTTCTTACTTTCCTTTACTCCTCCATACCAGGGCTTTGGCCTGTTGGGCTGCGGCACCTGCTGCTTTCTTGCTCTTTTTCTTCATCTGTAGTTGTCTCTTCAGTAGGTTCTTTGTCTTTTCTTTCTTGATCTTCATCTGTTTCCTTTGCTGCATCTGTTTCTTTATCTCTGTCTTTTCTTTCTTCTTTGGGACATGGTGCTACATCAAGCGCATACAATCCTCTTTCGCCTTCATGCATAGTGAATTGCACTGTATTTCCCATCTTTAAGTTTCTGCCAGGGTGTCCTCTAGGCAGATGAGCGTTCACATCTCTTCTGTTGACAAATATCCCTTCTTTGATACCAGGGGCTACAATGAACCCATATCCTGACTTCAGGCTAAAGTCCTCCACTACTCCTCTACAAAGGGGTCCTCTGACCTGGGCTTTGGACCTTCTCAGTAACCTTTTCTCCTGTAGGTCTCTGGCTGTGACTTCTCTCTGCTCTGGGGATGGCGGTGCAGGGGAAAACTGGGTTCTGCTGCGGCGCTGTGTCTTGCGGGCTGGATTCTGCGAAGTGCAGCTTACAAGCTCCCAGGTGAGGCTTTGGGGCAGGTCTTCTTCCGCAGGAGGTGTCAGATCTTCCTCGTCCCAACGGGAATATGGCAGCATCTCCGGCTCTGGGACTAGCACTGCTGCTGGCGGCTCCTGAGTCAGCTCTTCAGCTTCCTGGCCTCCTCTCCCCCTTAGTTCTTCTTGGCACTCCTTTGGTGGCAGTGCTGGGGATGAACTTACTTCAACAGGCCCAGGCGGGGGACTCTTTGGCGTGGTTGCTGCAGGGGTTGCCGGAATCCTCTTGGGGGTGTGCGGAGGGAGCAGATACCGATCCACCATCTCTTGTGGGAACTGGGCCTCTAGGTCAGCCTTCAGCTTCCAGTATTCGGGGTCCTCTCCTATCAGGGACTTCCTAGCAGGGACTTCCTTAGACTGGGGAGCGGTGTCTGCTCTGGCCTTGCAGGCCGGGGTAAATGGTGATGCAATCTCTTGGCGGGCCGCGCCTGACATGGCGGCGGCCTGGTCTTGGCGGGCCGCGCCCTGTATGGCGGCGGCCTGGTCTTGGCGGGCCGCGCCCTGTATGGCGGCGGCCTGGTCTTGGCGGGCCGCGCCCTGTATGGCGGCGGCCTGGATCGGCGTCGCAGCTGCGATGGGATCTGTGCAGGCTGGGCTGGGCGTCGCTGCAGGGACCGGGTCTTGGTGGGCCGAGCAGGGCATCGCTGCGGCGGCCGGGGCTTGGCGGGCCGAGCAGGGCATCGCTGCGGCGGCCGGGGCTTGGCGGGCCGAGCAGGGCATCGCTGCGGCGGCCGGGACTTGGCGGGCCGAGCAGGGCATCGCTGCGGCGGCCTGGTTCAGCACCTCACTTGCGGCGCGGACGAGCGTTGCTGCGGCGGTGGGGTCTCGGCGGGCCGAGCAGGGCATCGCTGCGGCGGCCTGGGCTTGGCGGGCCGCACCTGGCGTGGCTGCGGCCTGGCTCAGCGTCGCCGCGCCGGGCGCCTCTTCAGGGACCGCGGGCGTGGCAGCAGGGGTCGGGGCATCCGGGCCGGCAGGGGTAATACTGGACTCACCCATCAGTGGCAGCATCGGGGTCTGCGTCATCGCCGTCCTGTCTGGCACTCGGCGCGCGGCTCTCCTTTCATAGGCCCGAACCGCCGCGGTCATCTCCAGCATTTCCATTCGTTCTTCCCGGATCTGCTCCACAACCCGGGTCTCCAGTCGGTCGCAGAACTGGGCCAGCTCCCGATACCACCAGGCAGCGGAGCCCGGTTCTGGATTTCTGCGGTCAGACGCCATTTCTTCTGCGCCCTCTTCTGCACGACTCTCCAGCTGTGGACTCGCCGTTGCCTCCGATAGCAAGCTGTTCAGTTTCTGCTCTGCCTCTTTCAGCAGCTCCTCTCCCAGCAGCAGGCTTCTGGCTCCCTTTCTGTCCCGACGTCTCTGGACGCTTCCGCTCTCTTCACAAGCGAGGTCAGAACTCTGCAGGGGATCTCTGGGTAGCCACACCTCTTCGTGGGCGGTAACTTCTTCCAGCGCGGGCTGCTGTTGTTTTTCAGCGCGCTTTTCATGGTGGCAATATGGCGGCGCTTCCAATTTTTCAAGCGGACCGCCCAGGCACATGGTCACCAGTCTGAACAGGTCTAGTCCTTATCCTGTTCGTGACGCCAGATGTGAAGCCTCACAGGTGTTGTGTCGGTGCATTACCTTCAGGGACTCCACGTAGCTGGATCTGGTCACAGGTAGGAGATCTTCTTCTTGTCGTGACGCCACTCTCAGTATTGCGGCCAGTAGGGACCGCCACTGCAGGTTGAGGGTCGCCTGGGGCTGATGGTATGTGCAGTTAGTTGGAATAGCCTCCTGAGAGTGAGGCAAGCCCCAGGGCCCGATGTAGGTGCGTAGTACCACAAGGCGCAGAATAACTCCACACAGGCAGAATGTCTTTCAGGGTTTTTACTCACTTCAGGTGGCAGGGTGAGTAACCCGGGCGTAGCTGGGATGAACCAGGCGGGAACCAGGTGTCCTTCAGGCTGACTTGTGAGGGTGACTACTAACTCGCCTTCCTTAGCCCTTGGTGGTTTGGGGTGACCCCGACTTTGAGTCCCTATGGGGGTCACCCAGGGAAGATGCTGCAGCCTCTCTCCCCTTCGTTCGCCGTGTGCTTGTCGCCTGGGCCAGATCACTCCAGCTTCTTGCCTCCTGTGAGCTATGGGCCCTAACTGTGGCTACGTGGCTGCGGCTTTTGTGGTGTTGTGGCGTGGGCTTTGAGAGCCCCACACCGGCAGGTTTAGCAGGGAAAGCTGGATCTATCTCCGCTTCGGGATCTGCCGCCCGGTTGGGCCTGGTACTCTCTAGCAGTCTCCTTACTTCCCACTCCGTGCTCTCTCTCTTTAGCTGAAGATGGATTTCGGGTAGCCCTCCTAGTTGACCGTTCTCCCCCGTCAGTAGCCACTGCGCGGGCGCTGTTAGACAGCAACAGCCCCACAGGTCTGCTCCTCACCGAGCCCTATGGAGTTCTGCTCTAACTGACTCACTGCCCCTCCTCTCCTGTTCTTGCCTACGCCACCTAGCAACCAGACTCTCTTACCACACCCCTTGAGAGGAGATGGAGGCTTTTGGCCCCCTCCACTATTCCAGTGAAGGTCAAGGCTTTTCCCCCTCCTGGGATCCCCAGGGGTCCTCTCATGGGTACATGTGTGAGAGCTGATTACTATGCGCCTGTGTACCACACCCCTGTCAGCCTTCTGGATTACCTGTATTGTACTGTCCCCAGCATGGGTGCAGTACTCAGTGGTGCCTGACCAGGTCAGGGGCGCCACAGGTGCATCTGTCATGAGTGTGTCACGGCCTGATGTAATCTCGGAGGGATCTGGGATCAGAAGGTCACAGTGTATTGTTGATCGCAGATCCACTTTAGTGCCCGCTAGTTGTTTACCCTGAGTAAGAGCATATTTCATTTCATCAAGTACTGAAGGGGTTAAGGTTCATGTCTGTCCTGCAGTGATCTAACAGGTAGTTGTAATCTCAGCTGCAGCAACTCCCTTCTGCTATAAATATCGTCTCCTCACACCTTCCTATGCCGGCTATAGCTCATACTTATGCTGTTTCTTTTTCAAGTCTCTGAAGAAGCTGAGGTGTTGCTTCTGTTGCAGCTAAGAAGTTCCTGCTGGAGCAGCTGTGGAGTGTGATTTGTTGTGTCTTTCCCCGCCTGTTTGTCTTTTCTTCCTTGTGTTGTCTTATTGCAGTGACAATAAGGTCTCACTGGCCTTTACTAGTGAGGTTGAGTTCAGGGATAGCGAGAGCCTAGGTGCATGATGGCGCACGGGGGGAGGACCTATCTAGGGACATTAATGAGTCAAGTTATCAGCCTCAGGTGAGGGTTAGAAGGTGACCTCGTTCCCTCTCCATATCTCTAGCGCCTTCAGTTGTATTGCTACCCTGGGGACACCTGCAGTCACACCATGACAGCATCATACTGTGTGTGGGGGAGACAATGGGGAATCATTCTGTATGGGAGTTACTGTGGCGGCATCACGCCGAGTGTGGAATCATCATATTGTTCAGGAAGACAATGGGAACATTATACTGTGTGAGGAGTGCTATGTGGGGTATCATAATGTGTGGGTGCTTCATAATATATGTGGGGAGCTGTGGTGGAATCTTACTGTGTGTGGGGGGACACTGGGGGCATCATACTCTGATGGGGAGACACTGGAATCTTACTGTGTAAGTGCTTCATAATGTATGGAGGGGTTCTGTGGGGGATCAGACTGTGTGTGCGGGAAACAATGGGGAATCATTCTGTATGGGGGATACTGTGAGGGCATCATGCCGAGTGTGGAATCATCATATCATTCAGGAAGACAATGGGAACATTATACTGTGTGTTGAGAGATATGTAGGGTATCATCATAATGTGTGGGCGCTTTATAATATATGTGGGGAGCTGTGGTGGAATCTCACTGTGTGTGGGGGAACACTGGGGGCATCATACTCTGATGGGGATAACACTGGAATTTTACTGTGTATATGCTTCATAATGTATGGAGGGGTTCTGTAGGGGATCATACTGTGTGGGGAGAGGCTATGAAGATGTCATACTGTGTGGGAGAGATGCTTGGGGTATGAGAATGTATACGGGCATCATACTGTGTGTGCGGCGACATTAGGGGCATCATATGGTGTGGGGGCTTCATAATGTATGGAGGGGTTCTGTGAGGGCGTCATACTCTGTGGGAGAGACACTTGGAGTATGAGAATGTATAGGGGCATTATATGGTGTGGGGGCTTCATAATGTATGGAGGGGTTCTGTGGGGGATCATATTGTGTGGGGAGAGGCTGTGAAGATGTCATACTGTGTGGGAGAGATGGTTGGATTATGTGAATGTATATGGACATCATACTGTGTGTGTGGTGACATTAGTAGCATCATATGGTGTGGGTGCTTTATAATGTATGGAGGGGTTCTGTGGGGGATCATACTGTGTGGGGAGAGGCTGTGAATATGACATACTGTGTGGGAGTGAAGCTTGATGTATGAGAAAGGATATGGGCATCATACTGTATGTGCGGCGACATTAGTGGCATCAAATGGTGTGGGGGCTTCATAATGTATGGAGGGGGTTCTGTGGGGGATCATACTGTGTGGGAGAGATGCTTGGGGTATGAGCATTTATATGGCATCATACTGAGTGTGCGGCGACATTAGGAGCATCATATGGTGTGGGGGCTTCATAATGTATGGAGTGGGTTCTGTGGGGGATCATACTGTGTGGGAGAGACATTCGGGATACGAGAATGTATAGGGGCATCATGATATGTGTGGGAAGGCACTAGAGACATCATACGTTATGGAGGCTTCATAATGTATGGAGGGGTTCTGTGGGGGATCATACTGTGTGGGAGAGATGCTTGGGGTATTAGAATGTATATGGGCATCATACTGTGTGTGCAGCGACATTAGAGGCATCATATGGTGTGGGGGCTTCATAATGTATAGAGGGGGTTCTGTGGGAGATCATACTGTGTGGGAGAGACATTTTCGTGGTATGAGAATGTATAGGGGCATCATCATATGTGTGGGACGGCACTAGAGGCATCATACGTTATGGGGCTTCATAATGTATGGGGGGGGTTCTGTGGGGGATCATACTGTGTGGGAGAGACATTTTCGTGGTATGAGAATGTATAGGGGCATCATCATATGTGTGGGACGGCACTAGAGGCATCATACGTTATGGGGCTTCATAATGTATGGGGGGGGTTCTGTGAGGCATCATACTGAGTGTAGGGACTGACACTAGGGGCATCATACGGTGTCCTTTCCTAATTTTCTTGTTGGCAGGTATGCATGTGTCCCTCCACACTGACCTAGGACTCACTGACTTGGGAGACTCTTTGACAACTCCTCTGGAATATTTGATAAACTCCTGTAAAAAATGGAGCCCTCTTAGACTCTGGTAGAGCTGGCACTACTGAAACCCCACAAGATGTTAGTAATTACAGAAGGCCCCTTCTACCCTTCTCACAGAGGTGCAGGCAGAGACTCACAAATGGGCATGGGGGGAGCAGCAAAACCTCTAAAAAGGGGCATTACTGTGACAATTTGTGCCCTTCCCGCCGATGCCAACCAGCCTTGGCATTACCCGTGGTACGTTGGGCTGGAAGTAGATACAAGAAGCCACGTGTTGTCTCTTACCTCCACCTTATATATATTGGAGGGGTGGTCCCGTTCGCCGCAGCTTAACGTCATGGTTTTGCAGCAGCTGTCAGGCACTTTTCTATGACCGCTATACACTGTTGTGCTGATGTAGAAACTGTAACTCCAGTCCTCATAACTTGTGCTGCCACAACACCGGAACTGCAATGTACAAGGGGAAACAAAAGACCAACGACGTTTAAAAAGACCCTTATCATTCCATAATCCAACCATAAACAAGCTGCTGATGAAGGATCTGCTACTATTCTTGTGTGCCTGATCGATGGCAGGGGCGTAATAATCGCGGTCTCAGAGGTCACAACCGGGCCTGAAAGTGGAGGGGTCCAGACGGCCCCAGCACATGCTTCAACTGGATGTGCATGCGAGGGTGTACATCCAGCTGAGATGCATTGCGGCACAAAGACCCTTGGGTCTCTGCACTACGATACACTCTGCCATCCGAATAAAGACCGACAGCTGACATCGGCTTGCATGTAACTGGAGGCTTCTGGCAGAGACTTCACGCATCGCCATAGTAAAGATGCGGATGTCAGCTGCCAGCCACTGAGCCGGCTACAGAGGAGAACGCTGCACAACGGGGGTGCAGAGAAAAGGGGGTAGAATGTGTTTTTTTATACATTGGAGACAGAATGGAGACTATATATACCAAGAAGGAGCCAGGATAACAACATACTGTATATACCATAATGGGCTTAGAATTAGGGATATATATATACAGTTAGGTCCAGAAATATTTGGACAGTGACACAAGTTTTGTTATTTTAGCTGTTTACAAAAACATGTTCAGAAATACAATTACATATATAATATGGGCTGAAAGTGCACACTCCCAGCTGCAATATGAGAGATTTCACATCCAAATCGGAGAAAGGGTTTAGGAATCATAGCTCTGTAATGCATAGCCTCTTCTTTTTCAAGGGACCAAAAGTAATTGGACAAGGGACTCTAAGGGCTGCAATTAACTCTGAAGGCGTCTCCCTCGTTAACCTGTAATCAATGAAGTAGTTAAAAGGTCTGGGGTTGATTACAGGTGTGTGGTTTTGCATTTGGAAGCTGTTGCTGTGACCAGACAACATGCGGTCTAAGGAACTCTCAATTGAGGTGAAGCAGAACATCCTGAGGCTGAAAAAAAAGAAAAAATCCATCAGAGAGATAGCAGACATGCTTGGAGTAGCAATATTCAACAGTAGGGTACATTCTGAGAAAAAAGGAGTTGACTGGTGAGCTTGGGAAGTCAAAAAGGCCTGGGCGTCCACGGATGACAACAGTGGTGGATGATCGCCGCATACTTTCTTTGGTGAAGAAGAACCCGTTCACAACATCAACTGAAGTCCAGAACACTCTCAGTGAAGTAGGTGTATCTGTCTCTAAGTCAACAGTAAAGAGAAGACTCCATGAAAGTAAATACAAAGGGTGCACATCTAGATGCAAACCATTCATCAATTCCAAAAATAGACAGGCCAGAGTTAAATTTGCTGAAAAACACCTCATGAAGCCAGCTCAGTTCTGGAAAAGTATTCTATGGACAGATGAGACAAAGATCAACCTGTACCAGAATGATGGGAAGAAAAAAGTTTGGAGAAGAAAAGGAACGGCACATGATTCAAGGCACACCACATCCTCTGTAAAACATGGTGGAGGCAACGTGATGGCATGGGCATGCATGGCTTTCAATGGCACTGGGTCACTTGTGTTTATTGATGACATAACAGCAGACAAGAGTAGCCGGATGAATTCTGAAGTGTACCGGGATATACTTTCAGCCCAGATTCAGCCAAATGCCGCAAAGTTGATCGGACGGCGCTTCATAGTACAGATGGACAATGACCCCAAGCATACAGCCAAAGCTACCCAGGAGTTCATGAGTGCAAAAAAGTGGAACATTCTGCAATGGCCAAGTCAATCACCAGATCTTAACCCAATTGAGCATGCATTTCACTTGCTCAAATCCAGACTTAAGACGGAAAGACCCACAAACAAGCAAGACCTGAAGGCTGCGGCTGTAAAGGCCTGGCAAAGCATTAAGAAGGAGGAAACCCAGCGTTTGGTGATGTCCATTGGTTCCAGACTTAAGGCAGTGATTGCCTCCAAAGGATTCACAACAAAATATTGAAAATAAAAATATTTTGTTTGGGTTTGGTTTATTTGTCCAATTACTTTTGACCTCCTAAAATGTGGAGTGTTTGTAAAGAAATGTGACAATTCCTACAATTTCTATCAGATATTTTTGTTCAAACCTTCAAATTAAATGTTACAATCTGCACTTGAATTCTGTTGTAGAGGTTTCATTTCAAATCCAATGTGGTGGCATGCAGAGCCCAACTCGCGAAAATTGTGTCACTGTCCAAATATTTCTGGACCTAACTGTATATATATATATATCAGGATGGGGGCATATAAACCAGGATGAGGGACATATAAACCAGGATGAGGGACATATAAACAAGGATGAGGGACATATAAACCAGGATGAGGGACATATAAACCAGGATGAGGGACATATAAACCAGGATGAGGGACATGTAAACAAGGATGAGGGACATATAAACCAGGATGTGGGACATATAAACCAGGATGAGGGACATATAAACAAGGATGAGGGACATATAAACCGGGATGAGGGACATATAAACCAGGATGAGGGACATATAAACCAGGATGAGGGACATATAAACAAGGATGAGGGACATATAAACAAGGATGAGGGACATACAAACCAGGATGTGGGACATATAATCCAGGATGAGGGACATATAAACAAGGATGAGGGACATATAAACCAGGATGAGCGACATATAAACCAGGATGAGGGACATATAAACAAGGATGAGGGACATATAAACCAGGATGAGGGACATATAAACCAGGGTGAGGGACATATAAACAAGGATGAGGGACATATAAACCAGGATGAGGAACATATAAACCAGGATGAGGGACATATAAACCAGGATGAGGGACATACAAACCAGGATGAGGGACATATAAACAAGGATGAGGGACATATAAACCAGGATGAGGGACATATATACCAGGATGTGGGACATTTATACCAGGATGAGGGACATATAAACAAGGATGAGGGACATATAAACCAGGATGAGGGACATGTAAACAAGGATGAGGGACATATAAACCAGGATGAGGGACATATAAACCAGGATGAGGGACATGTAAACAAGGATGAGGGACATATAAACCAGGATGTGGGACATATAAACCAGGATGAGGGACATGTAAACAAGGATGAGGGACATATAAACCAGGATGAGAGACATATAAACAAGGATGAGGGACATATAAACCAGGATGAGGGACATATATACCAGGATGTGGGACATTTATACCAGGATGAGGGACATATAAACCAGGATGTGGGACATATAAACCAGGATGAGGGACATATAAACGAGGATGTGGGACATATAAAACAGGATGAGGGACATATAAACCAGGATGAGGGACATATAAACCAGGATGTGGGACATGTAAACCAGTATGTGGGACATATAAAACAGGATGAGGGACATATAAACCAGGATGAGGGACATATAAAGCAGGATGAGGGCCATATAAACCAGGATGAGGGACATATAAACCAGAATGAGGGACATATAAACCTGGATGAAGGACATATAAACCAGGATGAGGGACATATAAACCAGGATGTGGGACATACTGTATAAACCAGGAAGAGGGACATATAAACCTGGATGGGGGACATATACACCAGGATAGGGGACATATACACCAAGATGTGAACATATGTACCAGGATGGGGAACATGTATACCAGGATTGGGACGTATTTACCAGGATGGGGATATATTTACTAGGTTAGGGGCCATATTTTCTATGATGAGGGACATATTCACTAGGAAAAGGACCAAGATGGGGGACATTAGTACAGATGTGGATATAACTCCATAATGAAGGGAAAGGGGTTACAACTTTTATAAGATTTAGATTGCTACAAGGGCCCATACATCTGACCAACATGCGGGAGGGGGGCCCAGGTCCAATTTTTACACCAGGGCCCATCAGACTCTAGTTACGCCACTGTCTCATGGGCTTATTAAAATACTTGTACACCCTGATATTTGACACATTCAAGTGGCACTTATTAATAGGAACCTGTTCCAACAACAGACCTGCTTGTTGATGGTTTCCATAAAAAAAAAAATAGCTAAAAACAGGAAAAAATAGAAAACTGTTCTCGGGGTTATGATATAATCGTTTGATACCAATATTCCTGACATTACTGATTGTATTTCTAAAAATTTTCGGAGCTCTGACGTAATGATGGAACTCTGACAATATATATAATAGGAGACTGCAATAGACTTAAAATCACATTGTCTTGGTACACACATCAGCGGATGCTCTTCCCCTCCCCCCCATGCTTTATACTGCAGCTCCTCTCACTCAAATTGGTTGCTATCTACCAAACAACAAGTAATTAAACCTGCAGTATGAAAAATAGTGATGGAGCCAAAACGGGGGGCACAAGAACAGGAGGTACAGAAGAAACAATCATACCCGGGCCCTGATGACTGGGGGGGGCATCAACAAAGACTTACATCCTGTTGGAGGTGATCAATGGCGTACGTCATGTCTTCCTTCCCCGGCAGTCCATAGTTATGTACGATGGTTTCATTCAGGCTTTCTTTAAGTTCTTCACTTATCTGTTTCATAGAAAAATATGTAGATTTTTTTGCACTAAATGGCGGTTTTTATGTAGTTTTATTTAATGTAATTTTTAATACTTTTTTTTTGCATTACTGTAGTTTTTTAACTAATATTTTTTCATGTTAACATTTTGGGGTAATGTATTGAAAAACATTTATTATTTATTTTAATTTCATTTTTTTCCCTTTTTTTCAGATTTGTTTGTTTTTATATTTTTTTTCTCTACTATTTTTGTGCAATAAAATCCATTAAAAATGTAATTTGTTTTTGTGTCGCCATATTGTAAGACCATAATGCTTTTATTTTTCTGGTTAATAGACCCGTATAATGTCTTGTTTTACTAGCTGGATAAATTGATGGTTTTCATTGGGTTTTAGGGTACATGTGATTTTTTTTTTTTATCCATTTTTGGGAGGCAGATTAAGAAAAAACCTAAACTTGTTTCATGGCGCACATGTGATGGTCTTGGTGGTTAATTTTGTTTGGGTTTTCATTAATTATTGTTATTATTATTATTACATAAACAAAAATAGATAAAAGGAGGAAAATTATGGAAACTATATATGAAAAAAGTAAATAAATAAATGGATATATTTTTATTGTTATTATTATTATTATTATTATTATTATTATTATTATTATTATTATTATTATTAGTATTGTTATTATTATTATTATTAGTAGTAGTAGTAGTAGTAGTAGTAGTAGTAGTAGTAGAAGTAGTAGTAGTATTATTATTATTATTATTATTATTTAAATAAAAATAGATAAAGGAAGAAAACTATGGAAACTATATATGAAAAAAAAGTCAATAAATAAATGGAAAACTATATTTTTTATTGTTAATTATTATTATTATTATTATTATTATCATTATTATTATATAAATAAAAATAGATAAAGGAGGAAAACTATGGAAACTATATATGAAAAAAAGTAAATAAATAAATGGAAAACTATATTTTTTATTGTTAATTATTATTATTATTATTTAAATAAAAATAGATAAAGGAGGAAAACTATGGAAACTATATATGAAAAAAAAAGTAAATAAATAAATGGAAAACTATATTTTTTATTGTTAATAATAATAATAATTATTATTATTATTATTATAATAATATAAATAAAAATAGATAAAGGAGGAAAACTATGGAAACTATATATGAAAAAAAGTAAATAAATAAATGGAAAACTATATTTTTTATTGTTAATAATTATTATTTATTATTATTATTATTATTATTATTATTATTATTATTATTATATAAATAAAAATAGATAAAAGAGGAAAACTATGGAAACTATATATGGAAAAAAAGTAAATAAATAAATGGAAAACTATATTTTTTATTGTTAATTATTATTATTATTATTATTACATAAATAAAAATAGATAAAGGAGGAAAACTATGGAAACTGTATATGAAAAAAAAGTAAATAAATAAATGGAAAACTATATTTTTTATTGTTAATTATTATTATTATTATTATTATTATAATTACATAAATAAAAATAGATAAAGGAGGAAAAGTATGGAAACTATATATGAAAAAAGTAAATAAATAAATGGAAAACTATATTTTTTATTGTTAATTATTATTATTATTATTATCATTATTATTAATATTATTATTTAAATAAAAATAGATAAAGGAGGAAAACTATGGAAACTGTATATGAAAAAAAAGTAAATAAATAAATGGAAAACTATATTTTTTATTGTTTATTATCATTATTGGTATTATTATTATTATTTAAATAAAAATAGATGAAGGAGGAAAACTATGGAAACTATATATGAAAAAACGTAAATAAATATATAGATAGATATTTATAACTTTTATTTTATATGTGTATATATCTACTGTGTGTATGTATATATATATATATATATATATATATATATATATATATATGTATTTATATGTCCTTCATGCTAATCATCTGTGTTAAGCCTGTTTACTTGTATAATCAGATAATTAAGCTCCTGCCCACACTGCAAGAAACACTGCCATGCTAACATTGACCTTCACAGTTTAACCCCCTTAGATGCTGTTGTCAGTAGTGACCGCAGCATCTAAGGGTGTGACAGAGGGAGAAGGCTCCCTGAGTCAGCCCATGTATGCATTGTCATTCCAGTAGGGGACTAACGTGGGCCGCTATATCTATATATAGCTATTTTTTGCAATAAAATACATTAAAAATTGAAGTGGTTAGACAGAGGGAGAAGGCTTCCTCAGTCAACCCATAGATATGTTGTCATGGCATTAGGAGAACTATCAAGGGCCTCGCTCTCTCTGTATATATATATATATATATACAGAGAGAGAGAGAGAGAGAGAGTGGCCCTTGTTACTCCCCCTACTTCCACGATAATGTATCTATGGGCTGACTGAGGAAGCCTTCTCCCTCTGTCTAACCACTTAGATTTTTAACGAATTTTATTGCACAAAAGTAGCAAAGTATATATATATATATATATATATATATATATATATATATGGTACATATATATAGCGTCCCCTGTTTGTTCCCTACTGCCATGGTAGCCTATCTATGGGCTGACTGCTGACTGAGGGAGCCTGCTCCCTCTGTCAAACCCCTTAGATCCTGCGGTCACCATTGACAACAGTATCTAAGGGGGTTAAGCTTTGGGCTCATCAGTGTTATCAGTGTTCCCTGCAGTTTGGGCAGGAGCTTGGTTGAATATTCAAGAATAAAGTCAGTACTCTAACAATTAGCATGACGGACCTATATATCATGGATCGTTAAAGGTTTAAGGCATTTGCTTTATCATTCACTATTTCACACATTTGACCCATTATTTCGCCTGTGGCTTTCTTTTCTTGTTTTTTTAGGTCAGCAGCATTTTCTGTGTATTTTTTTGTAAATTTAATTTTTAAGAAGTTTCTTCATTTGAAATGTGAGCGCTGCAGCTAATCAGCAGCCACTGATTGTCTGCAGCGCTCATGTGATGCTTCTGAGAAGTCAGAACCTGAAACCATCAGAAGATCCCCCTATCTTCTTATTTTGACAGCACTAAATAAAATAATAAAGTTTCCATAGGATTGTCCTTACTGTCTCGTAGTACATATAGGAGAGGACGCCGGCGGCAAGTTCTGCGGTATAAACTGAGATCAGAATCGCCAAATACTGCAAGAGAAAGAAAGAATTTGGACAATTACTTTACTTATTTTTATCAGTTATCTCTTCATCTACTATGTACAATATAAAGCAATTAGCTTTTCTCTATGACCAGCAGATGGTGCTGTTCTCGAGTACTGTATCCCGGCTCCAATTCACTTCAATAGGGCCTGAGCTGTACCCGCAATCAGCCACTGCACAATGTGTGGCACTGTATACTCTGTTTACTTCTGCTCACCATTGTTCATGGGGGTTTGACAGTTTCAGATTCCCAACAATCTGATAGTTTAGGACAACCCCTTTAAGCAGCAGTTATACACCCACTGATTAGCAACTGATCATCTATTTTTTTTCTCTGGACAATCCCTTTAATATGCATGAAACTCAGACTACATCAGAATCATTTATACATTGCTTTATATCATAGAAATATTATGATTTTACGCCAAGAGTTAAGTTTCCTGTTAAAGGCAATCTGTCAGCAGGTTTTTGCTATCTCATTTCACAACAGCATGATGTAGGCAAAGAGACCCTGAATCCAACGATGTATTACTTAGTTTACTGAGTGCAGCCATTCTGACACAATCAAAGTTTTTAGATTTATCATGTAGTAAAGCTAACTTCTTCATATACAATGTCTATAGACAGTGAGCTGCTTATCACAGCAGGGGGTGTACCGAACTATCTGACCTCTAGCTTAGCTGTCTGGCAATGATAATCTCCTGAAGCTGAAACAAATATTGGTGGTAAACAACTGAATACAGTGTGATAAGAAAAACATGGCTGAAATCTGTGTGTTAACCCCTACAACACGCTATCTTCAGATTACATAGAAAAAATCTGCCGACAGATTACCTTTAAAACCTCCCAACTATTTCCATTTCAAAGCTGATTTTCTAAACTCTCCATATAATTAGTAGTTAGTCGTATCCGGCAGCGGGACAGATGGTGCAGATCAGAGATGTCATGAGCAGCATATTATCTTCTCTTTTAGATGACGTGCGGTGCAGAGATTTCTGCCGATTTCTATGCAGAATACCAGAACATCATGTGTGCGGGGTTGTAATATATACAGCAGACAGCAGATCAGCTGATGATAATATGAAGCCCACTTCACACCAAGAGCCATAAGTTGTGAGAAACCCTTTTAAAGTCGTACCCTCTTTATCTCTCTCTCCCTTTCTCTCTTCCCCTCTCATGCTTCCCCCTCTCCATTTATCATCCTCAACTCTCTCTTTTTTACTCCCTCTCCCTCCTTCTCTCTACCTTTCTCACGCTTCATCTCTCTCCCCCTCTCTTTCTCTCCGTATCTATCCCTCCTACCCTCTTTTCTTCTCCCTCTCTCTCCATCCCTCTCTCTATTCCTCCCCCTTTTTCTCTTTTCCTCACTCCCACTCTCCCTCCTTCTGTTCCTCCCTCTCTCCCTCTCTCTCTATCGCCTTCTCTCGGTTTCTCCCTCTTTCCCTCTCCCTCCCTCCTTCTCGCTCCCTTCCTCTCATCCTCTCTCTACCTCTTTCTCTCTATTTCTCCCTCTTTCTCTCTTCGTAACTCCCACTCTCCTTTTTTTCCCCTCTCTCTATCGCCTTCTCTCTCTTGCTTCCTGCCTCTCTCCCCTTGCCTCCCTCCTTCTCGCTCCCTCCCTCTCTCACTCTTCCTCCTTCCCTCTCTCTCCCTATCCCTCCCTCCCTCTGTCTCCCTTCTCTCTCTCCATCTCTCTATTCCTCCCTCTTTCTCCCCCTCTCTCCCTTCTCCCTCTTTCTCACTCCCACTCTCCCTCTCTCACTCTCTCTTCTCCCTCTTTCACTTCCTCCCTCTCACTTTCCCTGTTTCTCTTCCTCCCTCTCTCTCCCTCTTTCGCTTCCTCCCTCTTTCTGTACCGCCCCGTGGCCTCGACTGCGGCCGCAGAGCCGCTCGGATCCATGCTTGTGTACTGCGGGTGGTGGCTCGAGCCTCTCACGGACCCGGGGGTCACGTCGCTCTGAAAGGGGGGGTAGTGGCGGTGCACGCAGGGGTTTGGTGGAATAGGTAAAGTTCGTGATGCCACCCACGGGTTGTGGTGATTGTATGGTGGACACCACCGCTGCCGTTGACTAGGCCTCCCGGGGACGGTGTTATGCAGCTCGGTGTTAACCCCTCCGTGGGCAGGGGCGATGGTCCCGGGGGCCCGTGGGAAGGGTGCTGAGGCAAGGGAGCATGGGCGTACTGGACGCAGGAGCGGTGCAGTGCGGTGCGCCGCCCGAAGGTGCTGGTGTACTCACTCTGACACAAGATACTGGAGTCTCTGGTAAACCAAACGGCAGAATGGACGGGGCCCGCAGCCGGCTGCAGTGTTCTCCCTGGACGGGTTGGTGATGGCTGTCGTTTCCCTGCACTTGTGTTATGTAGATGTTGACTCGTGTGCCTGGACACTGGTAGCCTGCTCCCCGGCGTGTAAGTGTCGTAGGAGCCCGGTTGCCCGCAGACGCTGGCCCTTTGGATCTCTTGCCTTTGGCGGTGGCACTTATCCTGGATGGTTGGGCTGTTGCCTTCAATCGGGACTTGGGTGGGAATGAACCCCTGAGGTCCAGACCGCAATCAGTGAATTTGACTATCAGGGCAGCTTCTAGCCTAGTTGGAGTCTGAGTATCCTGCCTGGTGCTTGGCTCCCAATCGGCTTCCCGGTTCGGTACCGGCGGGCAACCGCCCGACCCCGATCCTACAGTTCCACCGACCATGCTGCCAACTCCTACAGACGGCCACCATCGTCTGCTGGCCTTGCTGGAGGTGCCTGGGCTCTGACCCAGAAACCTAGCAGTTCCGCTGGCGGGCCTGGTCTCAGGTCCGCCTGTGCGTGACTTTCCTCCTCTCCTTCCACTCTCCTCCACTGCACTCAACTCAACTGCACTGAACTGTACTGTTGTGTTTTCCCGCCTCCAGGCCTGTGAACTCCTCGGTGGGTGGGGCCAACCGCCTGGCTCCGCCCCACCTGGTGTGGACATCAGACCCTGGAGGGTGGCAACAAGGGTTTTTGTGTGACTGATGTCACCTGTCCGGGAAAGGGGTGTGTGTGATGTTGTGTCTGTGACCCCCTGGCTAGTCCAGGGCGTCACATTTCTCTTCCTTCCTCTCTCCCTCTTTCTCTTTTTCCCTCTCCTCCCTCTTTCTCTTCCTCCCTCTCCCTCTTTCTCTTCCTCCCTCTCCCTCTTTCTTTTCCTCCCTCTCTCTCTCTTCTCTTCCTTCCTCTCTCCCTGTTTCTCTTCCTCCCTCTCCCTCTTTTTCTGTCTCTTCCTCCTCTCCCTCTTTCTCTTCCTCCCTCTTTCTCTTTATCCCTCTTTCTATTCCTCCCTCTTTCTCCCTCTTTCTCTTCCTCCCTCTTTCTTTTCCTCCCTCTCTC